>NC_050192.1:2167500-2212500 GCF_008315115.2 Sander lucioperca | reverse complement strand
TTTATTTATGTAAAGGTAATTCTTTTAGTTAATTATTCTTCTGCATTGTTCACTTCATTGTTGTATTGAACGGCTATTTATTTTATTTTTTACCTCTTTTGGGGTTGTCTTTCATATTTTTTGAGGGGGGGTGGGAATTGAGCACGTTTTTCTCCGATCCCGGATTGCTGCGTGGACTAGCCAGACCCTCCTCCGCGGTGCTGTGGAGGAGGGTCTGGCCATGCGTGACTACCTCCAGTCCGATAAAAGTGAGAGCTGACTTTAAAATGAGTGTGAATATATTCAGGATTGGATGCTGACATCTTAGTTTAGGACAGGGGTTCTCAAACTTATCACTCAAAAGGTCCGTATCTGATCTTTATTCCAGGTCAGAGGTCCAGAACGATTGGCGATTAACAAAATAACATTCATAAACTCACTTTGAACTTTTAAGCAACATTTATTCAAGTTCTCAGTTTTTCTGCTTAACTTTTGGACAGATTTGGGTACCGGTAGGGCTAGCCCTAACCCTAACCTGGTACCCAACGGTACTTTTCTTCGAGCTTCATACTGTAAAAAGGATGTTTTGTCTTTTTTTAATGTTTTCTGTCGCCTTTTTAAACTTTTTTGTTGATTTTTTTGTGTATATTCGACATCACAATTTATTCATCAATAGAACATGTATTTCTAAATAGAAAACGTTAACACTTCATTAGGTCTTGCACTCATAACACGAGGTTTATGGGCCAGGGTTAGATTGACTTGCCGTTTGGTCCGGAAGCTTTGGCAAGTGTCAGACAGGTGAGACTGACATGGAAATGAACCTGTAAGAAATTTACGTTTTTAACTTAACTTAAGTACACTTGAAACCAACTATTGTATATAACATATATCTCATAATGTATCGTCCGATCATGTCTAATGGCAAAAGTATACCTGTTTGGAATGGCCATCCTTAAAAGCAGGGGGAAAGCGTGCCATCATAGCCTTCTCTTGCAGCAAAAAACCTCCCTGATCTCACTCTGTACTCTGTGTCTTGTGTGTCTTTATAGTCTTGACGCAATAAATCGCACACGTTCGGAAAACCTCTCCTCAAAACATTCATGATGTTACGCTCAGTCTCACACATAAAAAATACCATAAGTAGTTATGTGAAGTAGTTAGTAGTTAGTTTTGGTATAGTTAGTAGTAAGTTTCGGATAGTTTCATGTCAAAAGAGCAAACACACATACACTTATTCAGATACTTGTTTGATTAATCTTGGTGGTCTTTTCTGCAACTATTGGCAGTGACCTTTTAGCCCTAATAACAGAACAAGACAGCAACAAACTAATATCCATCTTGCTGAGTCACACCTCCCAATGTCATGCGCCCTGCTGTCGGTCGATTTCATTCTGTCATCATATCGTGTTTGAGGAAGTGGCAGCCTGCGCCGGGCATCAAACGTCACAACTATGTGTTTAATTTTAAAATGCGAGGGTGTGTAATTCAAACAAAAGGCCTTCTTTTGTAGCACAGAAACAGGAACTGTGGGTTTACTAAGCCACGTCACGTAGTTGACCCCCGCCACTCCTGGAGACAACAATGGCAACGTGGCTGTGATGACAGAGTGATACGCACAGAGGGACATCATCAACAAATGACCCAATTTCAGACAGCATGGACATAATCCTTCATTCAACTGAACAATTCACGAGACAGATTAAGCCGTGAGAAATCGAAACAAAGAAACAGAAAAAAGAGAAAGGATTGCCTAATCTATAAATGACTTCAGAATGGGCTTCAAAAGGCTACACATAGCTACATTTAGTCATATTTAGTTTTTAATGGATTGTATCCTATCTAAAATCTAAAACTTGAATGACATTAGCCAAACAGACAACAGCTTTGCCAGTTCAGATGACATCATCATGTCTTGAAAATCAGTGGGCGAGTTTTGTAACCATCTCTCGTGTGTATGTACAATAATATGACTTACTGGTTTTAAACTTCAGGTCTGCTTCCGTTTGGTCCAACATGTTTTGACTGTAGTCAAATCACAGCCTCTCTGCTTTAGTCTTCTCTTTGTTCTGCATGGGTGGAAAAAAAACACATAACACATTGTTGGATCATCAATCATAAATCACAATGTATGCTGGCACCTAGTCTATATCCATGACCTTCCACTTCCAGGAATGTATGTCCTTATTTTCGGCCAGATTTCCGTTACCTTCGTCTTTCTTTGTGTTGGCGTTCTAAACTCTGGTGGATTTGTGAGGACTATGGTTAACTGCTCCTCAGATCTCTGCAGGGTAAATCCAGACAGCTAGCTAGACTACCTGTCCAATCTGAATTTTCTTTCGCACGACTAAAAAAACTTTTGAACGTACACATATTCCACCAAAAACAAGTTCCTTCCCGAGGCTATTTTGCTTTGTGATTAGTTTAAAGACATGCCAATAAACTAAAGCACGTTTTTCTCCCATCCTGGAAATCCTGTATGGACTCGCAGCTCCTCCACAGCGCTGTGGAGGAAGGTCTGGCAAAGCGAGACTAGCTGGCACCTAACCCTAATTCCACAGTCGTGCCAAAATTATGTCCACATTCATTTTCAATGGAGAAGAGGATGTTCACATCCTCTCGCAAATAGATGTGGCCTTGTTCAATTCGAGTTCAGTCTGACTGAATTTGAGTCACTCATATCCAGCCAATTAGAGAGTTAGGGTAGGATTGACTTTATATTCAGGAAGTATTGATCTTTTGTATCATTTTAAACTTGTGGAATGCTAAAGTTAGCCTGCTAGCCGCAGCTTATTTGGACAAGAGTGCAAATCAAACAGCAACTTGGGCCTGAAAAGTGAAGCTAATGCAGAAGTGACTTAAAGCTGCATTCTGTCTAATTTCCAGCAGGGGTCGACTCTGATGGCCCCAAAAAGAAGTCTATAGAAGTCTATGGGGAAATGAGCCTACTTCTTGCTTGATTTATCACCTGAATAAACGTTGATTATTAAGTTTATGGACTCAGTCGCTACTTTCAAGTCTTCTAAGCCTTCTTAATACAGCAGCTGCTTTAGGGCGGGGCTACACGCCAACCTGTCAATCAGGACAGAGGCTTAGCAATGCTAACCATGGCACTGTGTACATTAAAATAGACCTGAACTTGTTTTGGGGTGTTTCCGTGTTTTTAATCTTAAACTTTGACCCTCTCACTGTGTTTTCACTTCATCAAAGTTAACTGGAAGATTTTTGTTCGCCTGAAAATGTCTCGTTCAGCGTTCTGCCAAACAAGCTAGCGCTAGCTGGTAACTTAATGGAAAAGTCTGCTGATTTTCAACCAGCTCTGTGTACTATACGGTCCGTGTTTACCCGCCAGTAAATCTCCGCTGGATGACTCACACCAGAAGGGTTTCCCTCGACTTTCCCTCTTTAGCGTTTAGCTTAGTACAGTGCAATTGAAACCCTACACAAAAGTCATCCTTCCCAGCTCCGCCATTTTTGTCCAAATCTGGTCACTTCTGGCTCCAAAATACCAAGACGTCGAGGGCCAAAAGCAAACTCCTGGCTTCAAAACGGCAGTCCACAAACCAATAGGTGACATCACCGATGCTACGTCCATTTTTTTTGCAGTATATGGTTCCAATACATTTCGTGCTGCCATTCCTGTTGGACTGGCCTGTATACAAGTATAACTGGACTTTCCAAAAAAAGCCTGAGCAAGGATCAGCACTGGAACCATTGATGTAGTTCAAACAGATTGTTTTTTACATCATCATAGCGGAGTTTTACAATGACGTTGCTTCGACAACCTCATCAAGAACATTTTGATCACAACCACCACACACACACACACACACACACACACACACACACAAACACATACATACACATACACACACACACAAACACATACATACACATACACACATACACACACACACCAAACAGCAGTATGAGATCACAGCTCAGAGACAGTTTATGCTTCCACAGAGAACTGCCGAGTCAGAGGCTCTCTCCCAGCCCATTAACGCCCACCACAGCACATAAACACACCCCGCTGTGACACGGGCTCTCCGCCGCTACTTCCAACTCAAACAAAGGTCTTGGCGTGCCCGCTGCCAGCTCCCACCCAAACAGAAAACAATGTAAGTTAGGCTCACATCCCAACTCTGGATTCAGCCTGAGAACGTTCCTTTAGACGCCTCTTAATGGTCAGGTGTCGAATGTTGCTGGGGCCGGTGAAAACATGTTTTTGATCCTTGGACAGGCTGAGCAGGTACGGGGAAAGGAATTAGGGTTGGGCAATTAGATGAACACATCAGGGATCAGCGATGAGCTGGATCAATTGCCAGTGGAAATTCCCTCGTTGATTGTTCCGAAAATGAAAGGACACTATCAGTGTTTCAGTCCAAGTTTTAATCTAGTCATATGACACCCAACAATGAAGTCTCTGTTTCTCTAGACTTACTGTATATGTTGGGTTTGATGCTTAAGTCTGTATCAAATATGTAAAAAAAATCAAGTGTACGTACATCTGCCATGCATTACAAAGTGATGGACGGAAAAACAACAACCTGTAGACACACATACATGCATAGGGTATAACCGGCATGGGTATTATCATTTAAATGATGGAGGAAATATAAAATGCAGCCCAGAGCAAGGCCCTGAAATGTTGAACAACACGGCAGGACAAAATGACACTGAAATTGATTGAAAATACATTTAGAGTGAGTAGAATGTAGCCCGTCTGAGTCGCCACTGGTTTAGTCTCAGTCTCAGAGTGTCTATGGGTAATGAATGCACATTACACACAACGGCTACAACAGCTGCTACAACTTCAAAACCAAAATCAACGCATCATTGTGTATGTTGTGTTGAAATGTTTGGGAAAAGCCCCCAACTTCTCGATACATATCATCCATGCGAAGTTACGTCTCAATAGTGGCGTTTTTGTCTTGTTGGCAATTAATGGCAATCATAGGCCCATTAAAAGGATGTTGAGGCTTAATCGGAGTAGGCCTACATTTGGGGCAGGTTCCCTTGAGTTGTCAGCCTATCACACCATGGTTGATGCTCGTTGATCCTCTCATCTCAGTAGGCTGCTACTCAGCTTTCACCCTGTTGCACAACTTATACCATCCACTAAACTGATCCCAAACCAGCATGGCCCACACACAACATTTGTATACATCCTGATAAACAGCAGCTGGGGGGTATTTGTGTTGATGCTTTAGATTAAAGCCTGCAATTGACAGTGTAATTATGTTACATAATATGTGCTCTATTTTGAGTAGTGATGCCTCGAATTGTTCTGTTGTAGTGTTTGTGTTGTAATCTTTTGTTCTTTCAAAAAGTTTCTATAGAAGAATACGAATTTTGGGTTTCAACCAGATCGTCAAACAAAATAACGTGGATCCATACAATGCTCTTAAGAAGTAAAATGAATTAAACTTTCAATCGAATTTGGGTAACTCGAGTCTGTTTGGTGTGTTCCGTGCCGTCGTCCGTCCGAGGAGCCGTTGGCCTTCATTTTGGCCGACCCAACATGCTCAGTTAGAGACAGGGCAGTCGGGACTCACCCAGAAATGGCGAGCGGATGAGCCTCTCAAAATCTGACAAAAATCTTTTAAACTGACCGTTGTCGATCTGAAATGAAGACAGATTCAGCAACTGCATGGCCTATTTTGCGCTTAAAATGTTTTCAGAAACACGTTTCGGTGAACTATTTTAGTACAATATGAGATCGTATTCTGAACAAGCCGCCATGACAGTCTGGCTGTGAATTTCTGGAGAAACAAGACCCACATCTCAGTTCTCCAGCAGCAGCCATCTTTGCTGTAAACAAATTCAACCCAAGCGCTCTTTGGTGACGTGGTTGATTACGTTACTGTTGATCATCTGTCCATCATCGTATAAAGCCCGCCCTGACAATTTGATTGGTCCAAACAGCTCTGGTTCGAGCATAGTTGCTCCACAACGGATCAAGTCCAGACCGAACTTCCCGACCTCAAATGTTGTGGGCGGGGCTAAGTTTGGCTGGCATCCAGGCTACGAAACGTCGGGAAAAGTGAAAAAAAAATTGGAAAAAAATGTGTCTAAAACATCGGAAATAGTGACATAAATGTCAGGAAAAGCTTAAAACATTTTGGGACATGGACAAAACAGCGGAAAAAAAGCAACAAGTTTGGAAAAACAACAACAAAGTTTTAAAAAGTTTAAATTTTGACCCTGAAAACAAAAAGTTACATGGTTGACAGGAAGACCACACAAGGGTTATTAACCTTTTTCATCTTTTGTAAAGCACGTTACTTATTTAGATAAGGAACCATATGTGCTATTATACAAAAACGTGAGCACAAGGAAAGAAGAGAAGCGGTTAAGTAATAAGGGGTTAACAATTTAGTTTTTAAGATAAATGTATCGTTTTTGAATTACTAGGTGGTTATTAAGTACACAATATTAATATTCTGAGGAATTTATTAAGTACTTATGGTGTTTTTTATTGTAAAGCAGCACTATTTCTGCCATCTGAGCACAGTGTAACAAGCTGAAAACACACATCTGACATAACCGAGCTTTCACATTTGATCTGTGTTGAAATGAAAATATTGATCAGTGCAGCTTTAAAGGTCCTATGACATGCTGCTTTTTTGATGCTTTTATATAGACCTTAGTGGTCCCCTAATACTGTATCTGAAGTCTCTTTTATATAGACCTTAGTGGTCCCCTAATACTGTATCTGAAGTCTCTTTTATATAGGCCTTAGTGGTCCCCTAATACTGTATCTGAAGTCTCTTTATATAGACCTTAGTGGTCCCCTAATACTGTATCTGAAGTCTCTTTTATATAGACCTTAGTGGTCCCCTAATACTGTATCTGAAGTCTCTTTATATAGACCTTAGTGGTCCCCTAATACTGTATCTGAAGTCTCTTTATATAGACCTTAGTGGTCCCCTAATACTGTATCTGAAGTCTCTTTATATAGACCTTAGTGGTCCCCTAATACTGTATCTGAAGTCTCTTTTATATAGACCTTAGTGGTCCCCTAATACTGTATCTGAAGTCTCTTTTATATAGACCTTAGTGGTCCCCTAATACTGTATCTGAAGTCTCTTTTATATAGACCTTAGTGGTCCCCTAATACTGTATCTGAAGTCTCTTTTATATAGGCCTTAGTGGTCCCCTAATACTGTATCTGAAGTCTCTTTTATATAGGCCTTAGTGGTCCCCTAATACTGTATCTGAAGTCTCTTTTATATAGGCCTTAGTGGTCTCCTAATACTGTATCTGAAGTCTCTTTTATATAGGCCTTAGTGGTCCCCTAATACTGTATCTGAAGTCAGAAATTCAGCCTTGGTGCAGAATTACAGCCACTAGAGCCAGTCCCACAATGAGCTTTCCTGCCATTTCTGTGTCTGTAGCTTTAAATGCTATTGAGGAGGAGAGAGGGGGGCAAGGTGGAGGGTGGGAGTGTGGCCTTGACCAACTGTCATGCTTCGCTTGTTTGCAAGTCATGATGTCTCTCTCTCTCTCATGGATGGGCCAAATTCTCTGGGTGGGCAAAGCAGAGAAAGGGGAGGTAACCTTTCCCCTTATGACCTCATAGAGGGAAGATCCGGCCCATCCAAGCTTTCATTTTCTCAAAGGCAGAGCAGGATACCCAGGGCTCGGTTTACACCTATCTCCATTTCTAGCCACTGGGGGACCATAGGCAGGCTGGGGGAACTCATATTAATGTTAAAAAACCTCATAAAGTGAAATTTTCATGCCATGGGACCTTTAATATAACAATATACCAATATATGCTGGATTACAATTAGGACAGTGCATGCCAATAACCACAGTACTACACAAAGTGGATTAAAACATTATTAAATAGCAGTGTTATTGGGGAACAAAACTGAAAAACTGGATATTCTAAAGAACTTTTAAAATGTTTGGTGTTTATTTTTAGAAAGACTAATTTAGACCTATTTCAACTTTCACCTTTCCTCTCAATCTCCAAACACCCACACGCACACACACACACCATCTCCAGACATACACACTCACTCTGAACTATACATACACATTCTTAGCCCTACACACTCCAAACCACAGCGGCCTATACACACACACACACACACACACCCTCCGCCTGTCTGACAACCTCTCTCTGTGCTGTGCTGTCTACCTGGCCTACCAGAGCATTATTGAGACATAGCAGGGTAATTGTTTCTGGCAGCAGGAGGTGTAGGTGTATCAGAGCCAGCGGATCCTGTAACCTTCCACTGCTGTGACTTCATGTGGGAAAAAGCACGCAGTCAGGTAAACATACCCAGGCGGGTACGGCATGGGGCAGTCATGAGCACCCACACACACACACCCACACACTTGTATGCACTCCTGTAAAGTCAGCCAAAAGCCAAATATTACCAGCATCAAATCTGCTTTACATAAACCCATCCAAAGAAGAGTTATTTGCTGTAGTCCATTTTACTCACTGTCTCCTGTGCCACGGTGTATGTCGCTGAGTGTGTGCTTGCGTCTGTCTGCTTGTCCTCTCCTCCCAGTTTTCCCTAATGACTAACATTTACGAGCAAAAACCTTCCCTTTTCTTCAGAATTTGGCCACAATGACAGCATGCGTTTCATCAGAAGGAGGGTTTCCCCCTCTGTTGTGGCTCGTCTTACACCCTCCTCTAACTGAGTAGTCGCTTCAAGTGCTGGTTCCTGCCTCTCGCTGTGTCCTGACAGTGACTGAGTTCTCTCTCTCTCTCTCTCTCTCTCTCTCTCTCTCTCTCTCTTCCTGTGTGTGTGTGTGTGTGTGTCCTGTCCTACAAAACAAAGTGGGTGTGTCACAAAAATGCAAGCAAGGAGGCGGAAGCACACCCACGTGTGAGCGGACTATGGATCTGCTCTGTGGCATGTGTGTGCATTCAGTAGGTGTGACTGTATACAGTATATGTGTGTATATGTGTGTGTGTGTGTGTGTGTGTGTGTGTGCGTGTGTTTGTGTGTGGCATTCTGGGAGTGGGAGTGTGTGTGTGTTCGTCCAAGCTTTACATTCACTCTCTGTTAGTAATAATAATCGGATCCACCAGATGTTCTGCCGGATGTTCTGCACGATCATGCTGTATTGAAAAAGACTTGAAACTAGTGATTGAGGCCATAAATTCATTATGAAAATGAATACTGAGGAAATAAATCAAGTGAGAAGTAGACTCTTTTTCTCATAGACTTCTATAGAAACAGACTTCTTTTTGGAGCCAGTGGAGTCGCCCCCTGCTGGAGATTAGATAGAATGCAGCTTTAAGGCACTTAAGCATTGGCTTCACTTTTCCGACTTCGAAGCTTTGTCCATTATTTTTTTAAGTTTGCACCCAAAGGCCACTGAGTGTGTTTGATTGTGTGTGTGTGTGTGTGTGTGTGTGTGTGTGTGTGTAATGCCAAGTGCTCCATTTTCCCAGGCAGCTAGACAGGATCCCAGCAACACCGGAGGGATGACAGAGAAATACCAGGAGAGAATGGAATACTAGTGGTTTCACACAATTTGAATGTACACAGAATTAAACCGACAACCCTGGCATTGTTATTGCCTTGCTCTGCCCATTGAGCTACACAGCAGGACCACACACAAACCATCTCCGCTCTGTGGTAAAAAAAAAAAGCCTTTAGCCTCCAACATATGAACTGAATGGTAAACAGAGGGAGAATGAGAGTTAGAGCAGCAGAGGGACTCTATAAAAAAGAGCCCCCGTCTCCATGGCAATGCCATAGGCAAAGAGCGGTTTGGTCCGAGTGGCCGTGCCCCCCCCCCCCCCCTTCCACTACCTCCATCTCTGTACACAAAAGGCATTGTGGGAAAGTGGACACAGTTCACATGCCATCCTTGTTGGGTATCACAGTCAGACTGTATGATTGACTGTCTTGACTCTGAACCGTGGCGCTGGTCAGAGGTCAGGGACAGCATATACGTTTACTCTGACCACGACTCAACTCTACAAACATCTACTATTATGGCCATTTCTGCTTTTCTACTGCCAAGTTTTCAGCCTCGTTGCCTCTTTTGATTATCAAGGTTTATAGAAAAAGGTGAAATGAGCAAAGCTTTTGTTTACATGTAAATGATTTTAAAGTTCCTGATGTGTTTTAAGCCCCCAACGTCGTCTTCCAGGCAGCGCTGTCTGGAAGGCGCTAGGATTAGGCAATGGTTAGGGTTAGGTGCCTTGAAGTCGACGGTCGCAGCGCTGCCTGGAAGTCGACGTTGGGGGCTTAAAACACAATTGAGCGTTCCAGACAGTAACCGAAAAACACAATATGATTTCCCCCCATTAAATGGAACGTGATCGGTCCATTCAGATTCAGATTCACAGATTTCGGCTGAATACGCGTATTCGCTTTATTGTAGAGAGTCATGTCTGGCCTAGTCTATATCCACGATGTTCCGTTTCCGGGATGTCTGTTACCTTCTGCCTCCTTGTTTTTATGAAGACTATGGTTAACTGCTCCTCAGATCTCTGCAGGGTAAATCCAGACAGCTAGCTAGACTTTCTGTCCAATCTGAGTTTTCTGTTGCACGACTAAAACAACCTCTGAACGTACACATGTGTATGTACACGATTGTGGAGGAAGGTCTAGCAAAGCGAGACTATGGCTGGCCCACACTAAAGATTTTCCAAATCTTAATAGATGCTGAGAATGTGAGAGACCATACAGATATAATGACCTATAGTGTGTGGAGAGCAACCCGTTTGGCCCAAACAACACACCACTCACTAAAAGATTTCATTAGTCTCGCTTTGCCAGACCATCCACACGCTGCGTAGGGGAGGAGGGTCTGGCTAGTCCACGCAGCATTCCGGGATGGGACAGAAATGTGCTCTGGTTTATTAGCATTTCTTTAAACCAATCACAATCCTCATAGGCGGTGCTAAGCTCCGCACGGAGCCGCTGTAAAATAGTCGTGCGAGAGAAAACTCAGATTGGACAGATAGTCTAGCTAGCTGTCTGGATTAAAATTTTAAACATTCCAACACAAAGAAAGCTAAGGTAACAGACATCGGCGAAACGTCAAGGATATAGACTAGATTCCATTAACAAACAACCAGAGTCCCCTTTCATAAAACCCGGAAATCGTGCGCGATTACATGTGATTTTAGAGTATACAAACATGGCGGACAACCAAAAAAACCACGCTGTATCCGGGACTTAACATACACCCATGGTTTCCCCCTGTTTTCGGTCTTCACGCTAAGCTAAGTTCATTTTGGAACAACTTTAACATTTTATTTTGCATACAGACAGTTTAAAGTCTGTCAGCTGATTTGAACTCTCTAGCGATGCCGCTGTTATTACTGTGTGGTGTCAAAGTGGAACTGAAGCACATGGATGTAATTTAGCCTTTAGAGTTTTCCGATGTAATATTTTGCACTTTTAGCACAATGACACAGACACCACTGAGATTCAGTGGACTGGGGATAGCTCCAGCTGATATCTCCAACCCTCAGCAAATCAAACTAGACCAGACTTCCATGAAAACTAACTTCATTGTGGTTTTGGGTGAACTACAGTTTTAACCGAGCACAGTGATTCATCTGTAGCGCAGGTAACTGGGTCACAGCAGCAGACCTGTGTCTCCAATGAGCATGATCCATGGTCACAAACGCAGACAGCTGGGTGGAATCTGTACGAGTGTGTGTGTGTGTGTGTGTGTGTGTGTGTGTGTGTGTGTGTGTGTAAAAAAGAGAGAGAGAGAGAGAGAAGGAGAAAGCACATGTGTGACCTGAGCGATGAGCAGGTTTCTCACTAATGAGGCCGAATGCTAGTTTACCCCCCACAGAGATTCACCTTCTGACAGAATGAGGCCCCTGTTTTAACACACACACACACACACACACACACACAAACAACAAAATAAAGCACGAACAACAATGCAGCCTCTACCTATCAAGCTGGATCAAGTTGTAAGGTTGACAACCGTGTGTATGTGTGTGTGTGTGTGTGTGTGTGTGTGTGTGTGTGAAGATAAAGATTTTATTAACGTGATGTTGCTGCAGGGCAAAGGTACAGCAGTGCCACGCCCAGCCCTTCCAGCAATCACAAACACTGGTCAAATTCCAGGAACACCAGCAAAACATGCAAATTGTGAGTCAACAGTGTGTGTGTGTGTGTGTGTGTGTGTGTGTGTGTGTGTGTGTGTGTGTGTGTGTGTGTGTTTGGAAGAGAGAAAGAGGGCAAAGAAATAATGTATGGAGAAAATGTGTTGGAAAAAGATAGTACATGAGTGTGTGTGTGTGTGTGTGTGTGTGTGTGTTTGTGTGCTCTTACCAACCTATCCAACTGTGGACTTCGGCATCGTTACACATCCACCAACAGGGGACGTCTCGCCAACAGGGGACATTTTTCAAGTCCCCTGTTGGAAATGCTTTAAATCATGATAAAATGATGTCTAAAACCATCTGGTGATTTTTTTTTAATTTTAGCCAAGTGGGGACATTTATGTTTGTGAGTGTTAAAGCCATACTCGGCACTGCCCCTGCTGGTTGGAGCAGGGATTTTTACCACTTATTCACACACGCCGTTTTCAACACTCCTCCAAGGTGTGAATGGCTTGCAGCCCCAGACAGCCTGTCAGACTGTAGAGGGTCTCTAAACAGGCTACTTAAAAAAATAAACTAGTTTCTAGAAACATAATGTTTTTGTAACAAAACATAAAGGCACAACTTTAGTGGATGTTTAGAAGTTTCAAGTTTCTCATTTTAATAAAATCAAATGCTACAGAGAAGGCAAGAGAGTAGTATTTTAGAATCTAAAAAAGGAAGAAAAATAACCACGACAAAATTAGAATTGAAATGGTCATCATGAAAATCTTTTTTTTTTTAATCACCCAAGCTGATTTAAGATCAGTAAGGACTAGACCTTTTCAATGTAATTGTTTACACAATCTACACTACTGTATGGAACAGAAGTAGCATTTATGAAAAATAATTGACCCATGCAGGTTCTGTTTTAGAGCACAAACTTAAAACACCATTGCAAGAACAAAGTTAAAACACCATTGCAAGATAACGTTTTCTTTTTTCAACTATCCTACACTTAAAACCTATATTAACACACTCACTAACCCTAAGTACATGTCTAATTCCTGTAATAATTCATTATGTGTTTAAATGCATGCATCAATGGACATTTCTTTTGTGCACATTTCTTATAGTTATATTTCTGACAATCTCAATGTACCGTCTTCATAAAGTCCTTGAATTTCATCATTTCAGGACAGGGGAATGTTAGTCTAAATGTTGTATGACAATCTGGCTATTTCACATTAGCAACCCTAAAGCTCAAGGTGTAAAGGCTTAACGACCATCATCTGATACTGGTAACCCTTCCCCACACAGATAAGGCCTTTCAATCTCATTTATAAATGAAGTAACATGTATGAAAAAGAAATAAGCACAATTCATAATACTGATAAAAAAGATAATCTCAGTATGTACATTATAATATTAACACATTATAGATAAGCGTATTAAAGAACAAATTAAACATTAATAACTTTGATTAGGAATTACATACTAATGTGTAAGTATGTTGGACAGTTGAAAAAAGAACTTTATCTTGCAATGGTGTTTTAAGTTTGTGCAATAAAACAGATTGTCCCCACTTGTACTCTATTAAATGACAGAAGTCCCCTGTTGACTAGTGTGCTGAGACACTAACACTCCTGCATGAGTCCATACTGTACATTAGTTCAGTAAAAGACAGTATCAGTGTCAGGAGTAATATGACAAGTTTGATAGATAAGATTTAGTTAAGTTTCATAAGGTTTTTCTCATTTGTAAATGTTTAGATAACATTTTCTTTTTCCAACTATCCTACACTTAAAACCTATATTAACACACTCACTAACCCTAAGTACATGTCTAATTCCTGTAATAATTCATTATATGTTTAAATGCATGCATCAATGGACATTTCTTTTGTGCACATTTCTTATAGTTATATTTCTGACAATCTCAATGTACCGTCTTCATAAAGTCCTTGAATTTCATCATTTCAGGACAGGGGCATGTTAGTCTAAATGTTGTATGACAATCTGGCTATTTCACATTAGCAACCCTAAAGCTCAAGGTGTAAAGGCCTAACGACCATCATCTGATACTGGTAACCCTTCCCCACACAGATAAGGCATTTCAATCTCATTTATAAATGAAGTAACATGTATGAAAAAGAAATAAGCACAATTCATAATACGGATAAAAGAGATAATCTCAGTATGTACATTATAATATTAACACATTATAGATAAGCGTATTAAAGAACAAATGAAACATTAATAACTTTGATTAGGAATTACATACTAATGTGTAAGTATGTCGGACAGTTGAAAAAAGAACTTTATGTTGCAATGGTGTTTTAAGTTTGTGCGCTAAAACAGGTTGTCCCCACTTGGACTCTATTAAATGACAGAAGTCCCCTGTTGACTAGTGTGCTGAGACACTAACACTCCTGCATGAGTCCATACTGTACATTAGTTCAGTAAAAGACAGTATCAGTGTCAGGAGTAATATGACAAGTTTGATAAGATTTAGTTAAGTTTCATAAGGTTTTTCTCATTTGTAAATGTTTAGATAACATTTTCTTTTTCCAACTATCCTACACTTAAAACCTATATTAACACACTCACTAACTGTAAGTACATGTCTAAGTCATTATATGTTTAAATGCATGAGTCAATGGAAATGGTCATTAGTATGATCATTTCTTTTTTTGTTTTAATCAATCACCCAAGCTGATTTGAGATCAGAAAGGACTAGACCTTTTCAATGTAATTGTTTACACAAGCTACACTACTGTATGGGACAGAAGTAACATGTATGAAAAAGAAATAAGCACAATTCATAATACTGATAAAAAAGATAATCTCAACCAAATAATGATAATAATTCTTGTAACCCTTGACAGCTTCTAAATCCCTGCTTTGTAATTGATATAATACTTTAGAAATGGGGAATCCATCATTCATGAAGTATGAACATTATAATATTAACATATTATAGATAAGCGTATTAAAGAACAAATGAAACATTAATAACTTTGATTGGGAATTACATACTAATGTGTAAGTATGTCGGACAGTTGAAAAAAGGGTTATGGTTAGGGTTAGTCCCCACTTGGACTCTATTAAATGAAAGAAGTCCCCTGTTGACTAGTGTGCTGAGACACTAACACTCCTGCATGAGTCCATACTGTACATTAGTTCAGTAAAAGACAGTATTAGTGTCAGGAGTAATATGACAAGTTTGATAGATAAGATTTAGTTAAGTTTCATAAGGTTTTTCTCATTTGTAAATGTTTAGATAACATTTTCTTTTTCCAACTATCCTACACTTAAAACCTATATTAACACACTCACTAACCGTAAGTACATGTCTAAGTCATAATAATTCTTGTAACCCTTGACAGCTTCTAAATCCCTGGTTTGTAATTGATATAATACTTTAGAAATGGGGAATCCTTCATTCATGAAGTATGAACATTATAATATTAACACATTATAGATAAGCGTATTAAAGAACAAATGAAACATTAATAACTTTGATTAGGAATTACATACTAATGTGTAAGTATGTCGGACAGTTGAAAAAAGAAAACTTTATGTTGCAATGGTGTTTTAAGTTTGTGCTCTAAAACAGATTGTCCCCACTTGGCCTCTATTAAATGACAGAAGTCCCCTGTTGACTAGTGTGCTGAGACACTAACACTCCTGCATGAGTCCATACTGTACATTAGTTCAGTAAAAGACAGTATCAGTGTCAGGAGTAATATGACAAGTTTGATAGATAAGATGCAGAGGAAGATCAATACTTTGCCATAGAGTCGTGAGTTGAGACAATCCTCTGTTTTTCGCAAGGATGAATGTTAAGAAAAGCACATATAAATTGTGTCATGGGGAAACAACACTTTAACTTTTTTACCTGCAATATTAGTCACATAATGTTTATTTTTATTGGTGAACAGACAAGATGAAATGACATTTGTCTAATGATTCAGGATTGCAACACTGGAACTGAGAATTTGCATGAAGCGGAAGGCACACTGATATATTTCTCAATAACTAAAGAAAAAGTAAAAATGAACTTGAATTGTATGCTAATCTTTAAAATGTAACTTTAAAAGTATATTATATATAAAGGAACCTGATAAAATCAATGTTGTTGCTAGTAATTCAGTCCTTGATATAAGTGCATGCAGTCAAGGCACTTCTGATTTGCAGGTAAAACAATGTTTATTCTCTATTTAAGTGACCTGATTATTTCTTAATATTTGTATAACAGAGAAATGTTTGAATAAAGTTGAATCATCAATCTTTGAAATAAACAAAGTAGTTGCAGTAAACAAACAATCATTGAAAGAATAGGTACAGACAGTTTCACTTCAGTAAATGGAGGTCCCCTTTTTAATATATAGACATCGCTTAACCCACAAGTCCCCTCTTGGCAATTTTTTTAAAAAACATAAAAAAGCCTATCTTCAGTAATATTATAAAAAAAGATCTTAAAAGTAAATGTCCTTTTCTATTTTTGTATTTAGCCTGATAGTCCCCTGTTGGTAACATAGACGTGTATGTGTGTGTGTGTGTGTGTGTGTGTGTGTGTGTGTGTGTGTGTGTGTTTGTTTGTGTGTGTGTGGGGTCCAAACATTGGGAATACAGTATACTTGTGGGGTCCGGACAGCTTTGTGGGGCCAAAATGCTGGACCCCACATCTTTAATGGTCTGTTTGAGGGTTAAGACTTGGTTTTAGGATTAGGGTTAGAATTAGGTTATGGTTAGGGTGAGGGTAAGGGTTAAGGTTAGGGTAAGGGGCTAGGGAATGCATTATGTCAATGACGGGTCCCCACAAAGATAGTGCCACGCACTATGTGTGTGTGTGTGTGTGTGTGTGTGTGTGTGTGTGTGTGTGTGTGTGTGTGTGTGTATGAGAGAGAGAGAACAACAAGAGACTAAAGGGCTGGCTACATCAGCATTTAAAACAGCAACATTTGGGGCTAAATCTATTGATTTCAATGGAAATGTTACTAAAAAGTTCAATTGTTAACAAATTGGCACATGTATTGTTGTTATTATTATACATTAATGCTGTTGACCAGTAGCTAGTCTTCTTGACAGTGCTGACCTTCGAGGGGAACCAAGAGTTGGAGAGTCCAAAACAAAGGAAGCTAGCCTGACGTATTAGCTGTGTCGCACATTTCACGTCTACTTACAGCCTTCTCAATAGAATGGCTTGCACAGAGTAATGAGACACTGGTTGACTTAACATACTGTACTGTATGAACTAAAAGTCTCATTCATTTATTTCATAGACAATTTTGACTCATATTTGGTTGAATCGTCAGTGCAAAAGATGAACTGTGTCCTTTGATAAGGAGTCAAAAGTACGAGACTGTGGACATAAATATGTACGGTGAGAAGTTAGAACTACGACTCCCAAGGTGCATTTCGAGAAGTTTTAACAAAAGTCTGTTATGTGCACTGCTTATAGTGGACAGAAGCTAACGATTACTGATTCACATCTCTACCAGCATTACAGTTCATTGTGTATTTATTGACTCCATAGGAAGGACACTTAGCTTCCACCAGACTGGCAAACAGCTTCATTCCCCCAGGCAGTCAGGAAGCTCAACACCCTCCCCTCTGCCCCCAAGAACTCTGGACCACCCCCCCGCCCCCCAACAGGATCTGCACTGGCCACTTTATTTAAAAGAAGACACTCAGGAACTCTTCCTTTATATTGCACATTTCAAATATCTTAATCTTTAGTTTCCTGTACTGTTTGATTTTGCCTTATATTTGCACTATTTGGAATGTATTACTGTATTGTATATATTACTTATCGTTCTTCATCTTATTTGTACATATTACTTATCTTTTTTTATCTTTATTTGTACTTATTTCTTATCTTTTATATTATACTTGTACGTGTCCTTATTGCACTGTGGGTCGCAGAGAAACGTATTTTCAATTGCTCTGTATGTCTGGCACATATTGCAGAATTGACATGAAGTTGACTTGACTATTATAAAGTTTAGTAGTTCATTATAAAGTTTAGTAGTTCATTATATAAAGGGTCATGAGTTTCTTCTTTTCTGATTGGCCAACAGAAAAACTGAGTAGTTGATTTGCTGTTATGAGGTGAATTCATTAAGTCATTAATAAAGCTTTTTTTTTTTTTTACAATAAATTATCAAGTCTGCAGTTCTGGATGTTGTTAAAAAAAAACAAGTGTCATGCTGGAGGAGGCTAAACTGTAGTCAATCAAACAGTTGTTCTTATTAATGTCTTATAACTGATCAGTTATAAGCGTTTAAAAAGCCATTTGTTATAATTTATGAATCCTTATAAAGGCTGCCTTATCAGAAAGTATGTTTCATACACTGTGACAGTGGTTACACTCACCAAATTTGAATTAAAGTCCTTACTGTAAGTGGTGGAATAAAACCAGTGACACAAGCAGTACTGACAGAATAAATCACACACACACACACACACACACACACACACACACACACACAAGGGAAATGTTGGATGGTGCTTACTGTGTCGGCGGTCCGCTCAGAGAGAGAGAAAGAGAAAAAGGTTGAACTCCATCTCAAGGCTACTTCAGTCTGTTCTCTTCCCTTCAACACATTACACACCCACTGGAAACTAGAGAGTGTGTGTGTGTGTGTGTGTGTGTGTGTGTGTGTGTGTGTGTGTGTGCATATAAGTGGATAGCAACGTCATTCATAATGCAATACCATTAAAGCAATACCATTACAATATTTTAGAAGAAAGGGTGCTTTCAGAGTGTGTGTGTGTGTGTGTGTGTGTGTGTGTGTGTGTGTGTGTGTGTGTGTGTGTGAGAGAGAGGCTCCAAACTTGTTGCTACTGTAAACAAACTTCACTGTCTAAAATCACTACGTGAAAGCACACAAAACAAAACTCATGCTTGTGGTTTACCCTGGTGTGTGTGTATGTGTGTGTGTGTGTGTGTGTGTGTGTGTGTGTGTGTGTGTGTGTGTGTGTGTGTGTAAACAGACTTCACCGTCTCAAATCAAAGAAAACTACATGAAAACACATAAAACATAAAACTCATGCCTGTGGTTTACCCTCACACTCTGCGTCCTGCTGTGTGTGTGTGTGTGTGTGTGTGTGTGTGTGTGTGTGTGTGTGTGTGTGTGTGTGTGTGTGTGTGTGTGTGTTTGACAGGTGGTAGCTCACAACAGGAAGTGAGTTAGAGGTCAGAAATTCAGAGAGGTGCCTTCGGTTTCGATGGCGGGAAACCACTTTATATATATATGTGTGTGTGTGTGTGTGTGTGTGTGTGTGTAAACAGACTTCACCGTCTCAAATCAAAGAAAACTACATGAAAACACATAAAACATAAAACTCATGCCTGTGGTTTACCCTCACACTCTGCGTCCTGCTGTGTGTGTGTGTGTGTGTGTGTGTGTGTGTGTGTGTGTGTGTGTGTGTTTGACAGGTGGTAGCTCACAACAGGAAGTGAGTTAGAGGTCAGAAATTCAGAGAGGTGCCTTCGGTTTCGATGGCGGGAAACCACTTAGGGGCAGTTGCATGAATGTACACACACACATCCACACACACACAGACCACACAACATATTCATCATCATGCGTCACACTAACCCTTTGTGTGTGTATATTAGTGTGTGTGTATATATATATGTGCGTGTATGTGTGTGTGTGTGTGTGTGTGTGTGTGTCCCACCATCCCCCTGCTGCCAGTCACAATATTTTACTTTCTATCTCTTTCTCACGTAGGAAAAGTACAATGTTTTTATTGCGGTTCTATCGCCCATTCTCAAGTTTTTAGCGGAAATGACGTGTTGGTAACAGATGCGATGATTGAAATGAATGACTAGCTCTCGTACAGGTTACACAGGCACACAAGAAAACTGCCCACCCCAGCTTTAATTCATACGATAGATGCTTACACATTAGCATGACGCAGCAGAGTAAGTAATCTACCAGGGATGCATTTCGTATGATTCAACCTCAAATTGATAAACAGATCTTTCTTACCACTTCCTTTCACTTTATCAGTTCAGATCGAATAAAACAAACACACAATAGGCTTCATTCTCCTCCATTTCCTTTCACTCATCTCCCTCCGTTTATGGATTAACCTGTCCATCCTCCCATCCTGCTTGTGTGCCTGCCAGCGTCAACATCACTGCCGGGTGACCGCAGGGACAAAATACACACTCATCTACACACCCAGATGAAGCTGTAAAGGCCACGCAATGTGGTTAGGAGGCAAAGTTCAAAGCAAGAGGGAGTGGCACGGGGTATAAGGGCCAGAAACACACATATACACACACACAACACACGACACACGAACGCACGCACGCACGCACGCACGCACATACACACAGCCTTTCATAACAGGTAGGATCACGCTGTTCGCCCACACACGTACATTCTTTTCGTTCCAAAGCCAGGTAAACAATTTGGTCCAGAGGGGAAAAGCACAAAGAAGTATTAACCACACACACCACACACACACACACACACACACACACAAGTGCGTTTCACTATCTTTGTGGGGACCCATCATTGACATAATGCATTCCCTAGCCCCTTACCCTAACCTTAACCATCACAACTAAATGCCTAACCTTAACCCTTACCCTCACCCTAACCATAACCTAATTCTAATCCTAATCCTAAAACCAAGTCTTAACCCTCAAACAGCCCTGTGAAGTTGTGGGGTCCAGCATTTTGGCCCCACAAAGCTGTCCGGACCCCACAAGTATACTGTATTCCCGTTTTTTGGACCCCACGAATATAGTTAAACAAGAACACACACACACGAAGAGAGCCTCATACCTTTTTGCCAGTAGTGCGTCATACCAATCCTGCTTGCAAATTTGAAGCTCATAGGCATCTGCAGCATTCATGAAAGTTACAGTGAAGACTGTGTGTAAAAGGGGGAGAGAGAGAGAGAGAGAGAGAGAGAGAGAGGGAGAGTTACATAAGAAGTCCCTGTGAGATGGACAGCATCTCTTTACCGCCTGTCCTTGCTGATCAACAGCCACCCAGCCTCACAGTCCCAGAGGAAAAAAATAAAAAGACGTTACATAAAACGCCGTTCACCATAAATAAACACACACACACACATAATGCGAGACATGGAACCGTGAATTACACACACGCACACACACACACACACGCACACGCACACACACACACACACACACACACACACACACACACTAAGAGAAATGTGCGGCTAAACACATGAACAGAGTAATTCATCTGTATCTCTCCTCAGATCTCTAGCCCCCACAGTGCTTCTTTCTTACCAGATGCGTCTCCGTTTACAGGAACGTGATGATCACCTCAGACCTTTAACCTCCTCACTGCTGCTGTTTATGTTGCTCATAAAAGGAACTGATGCTAGATGTTTAGGATAAGTGCATGCTGAAGATGGAGATGAGATGAGTTTACGCATTACTCAGAGCACAGTGTGTTGTTGATGGTGAACTTCAATCAGCCTGAAGGGACACACACCCACACACACTAGGATATTAGCATCTATTTCCAGTCGATTCTATACGGAGAATGTGTTTGATCATTTCAAACAAACAATTTTTCAGTCTTGTGCTTTCTTTTCTTTTCCTCTCATTTCTTTACTTTTCTTCTCAGCCAGAAGTGGGGCCCGAAGATTAGTCATTAGTGGTGTCACTTGGACAGGTATGTCACAATCAGGCCGAAAGGTTCCACTTTTGCAAAATTAATAGAACAACAATAATGTACAGATTGCCATGACATTTATTAGGCAATTTCCCTGCTTGCCAGAGATGGAACTTTTATTGTATTTTGGACAGTTGATGGAAGCAAAATGTCAACTATGCAGACACAAGATATCATGTTCACAAGGGAGAAACCCATTTGTTTTTTGCAGTACTTTCACAAAAGATCAGTGGTGTAACGTAACTAAGTACATTCACTCAATTACTGTACGTAAGTACAAACGTTGAGGTGCTTGTACGCCAGATTTCATTCATTTAGGCCGGATATCTGTTGCCTTCTGTTGGGCTTCCTTTGTGTTGACGTTCTAACCTCCGGTGGATTTGTGAGGACTATGGTTAACTGCTCCTCAGATCTCTGCAGGGTAAATCCAGACAGCTAGCTAGACTATCTGTCCAATCTGAGTTTTCTGTTGCACGACTAAAACTACTTTTGAACGCACACACGTTCCACCAAAACAAGTTCCTTCCTGAGGCTATTTTGCAGCAGCACCGCGGCTATTCCCGGTTCTTAGCACCGCCCAAGACGATTGTGATTGGTTTAAAGAAATGCCAATGAACCAGAGCACGTTTTTCTCCCATCCCGGAATGCTGTGTGGACTAGCCAGACCTTCCTCTGTAGCGCTGTGGTGGAGGAAGGTCTGGCAAAGTGAGACTATTCCGCGAAAAACGTGTGTCATTCTGCGTCACTTTGTAACACACGTTATAATGCTCGCCTAGCTGCTAGCGTAGCACTCCCTCAAACCAAGCTAGTTAGAGCGGAGGCCTGAAGAGTTCAGGAGACAGTGCAGAATTAAAACGTTACGTATGAAAGACACATTTGTTAACATTTAAATAACTTACCACTCTGAAACGTCTTGCTACTGTCTAGGTTCTACGAGCCGTAGCCATGGTTACCAGCTGAAGCGGGTTTGTTTTGGATCATACTAGCTTGCTCGTCAGGCCCCGCCCTACTCTGCTTCTGACTGGCTAGTAGTCCTTACCTAGGTACTGAGCATGTGCGACTCCCAACAAAGATGGAACAGACGTGTGATGTCTCACTCTGTAGCTAAAACAGAGAGCTCAACACACAGGGTGAAAAGAGGAGCTGCAGCAATGTGCAGTACAACAAATATATGGTGTTTTTTCAAAATTAAACCATGTAAACCTATTCTTGTACAACCTCTAAATACAATTATGAACCTGAAAATGAGCAAAATTTGAGGTCTTTAAATTAACACATCTTAAAGGCGGATTCTCTGAAATTGCCGAAATATGCAATATTTTTTTAAGATTTATTTCGTTAGGACAATGCACATTAATCAACATTTCTGTAAGTGCGCCAGTGTTAGCCAGATGGCTCATTTTCAACTGTAGTCCTAGTTACCTAGCATGCATGTCTTTATGGTGGGATGAAACTGGAGCACCCAGAGGAAACCCACGCAAATACGGGGAGAACATGCAAACTCCAAACAGAAAGGCCCTGCCCGGACCAAGGATCCAACTCTGCAGTCCCAACTTGCTGTGAGGCACAAGTGTTACCTACTGAGCCACCGTGCCATAATATGATTCCGGAGCAATGACCCTGAAAGTCACATCTGATCATATCAAGTCACATCTCTCTCCTGCATGCTCACAGACAGGTAGATAGACATCTGGTCCTGGATCAGTGATGAACTAACAGATTTGCTATAGTCCTGCAGACACTGATCCCTGATGTGTCTGATTAAGAGGCAAAACAGCAGACACGGCAGACACACAAAACTAATCACAAGGACAGGGACAGCACAATCATTAGTACAGGACATGTGTCTTTATGTGCCTTTATGTGTGGATATATTTGGCACAACAAACATGTCCAGCTCATCTTTTCTGGCCTCTCAATTGCTAGTTTTAAGTCTTCTTCAATAGAGCATGATTATCTGTTTGTAGATTATGGTCCCATCTATTTTAAAACTGGTAATAAAGCAGGAGATGCTTTAGGGGTGTGGCTACCTCCGACCTGTCAATCGTGATAGAGGTTTAGCAATGCTAACCATGGCACTGTGTACATTAAAATAGACCTGAACCTTTTTTTGGGTGTTGTCTGAGTTTTCGTCTTACACTTTAACCCCCTTACTGTGTTTTCACTTCATCAAAGTTAATTGGACGACATTGGTTGCCTAAAAATGTCTTGTTCAGCATTCTCCCAGCCAAGATAGCTAGCTAGCGGTAGCATTAGCTGGTAATTTAAGAGACAGCCTGCCGTTTTTTTTAACCAGCTCTGTGTACTGCCGGCATTAAATCTCCCCTGGATGACTTGCTTCAGAAGGGTTGAAAATCGGCGGCTTTCTCTCTGTTAGCGTTTAGCTTAGCACAGTGCCATTAAAACCATACACAACACTGGCTTAAATGCGCCATTCTCCACAGCTCCGCTGTTTTTGTCCAAATATGGTCACTTGTGGCAAACTCCTGGCTTCAAAACGCAGTCCACAAACCAATGGGTGACATCACGGATGCTACGTCCTTTCTTTATATACAGTCTATGGTTCCTCCCTTGTGTTGCATAATGTGCCTATGATACCTTACAATACATACACATATTACTGACAGCTGCTGTGCTTCACATGAGTCCAACACACTGATGCAGCCTGGTTCTAAGACTTATTCTTCTCTGCACACATATATTCAATACACTCTCTGGACGTATTAGGTGACAACATGGCGATGGATTAAATTCTTTTTTTACCAAATTCAGCTCTGCAGCTGCAGACACATCGTCTCCTTGTGGACGAAGCAGTAGGATTACTGTGTTTTAAGCCACTCTTTATCAGCAACACCCTGTTTCACAGTTATACCAGTACATTTACACTCTACCACTGGCAGCTGGGGGTTAAAGCTGCACTAGGTGGGAATTTTTCTTAAATAATTACTGCAGTTCCCTCTAGAGCTATGATCGGGGTGCTTTGCTAAAACACTTTGAATTCCCTTTCACCTTCTTGATTTGATCAGAATTTAAACCAGAAACCTTCAACTCACAACGCTACTTCTAGCCTACCATCACATCACAGATCACACCATACTAATATCTACAACAACTGCTGCCTTAAGTCAACATAATGGTGATCTGCTGAGTAATTTGTGGTAACACCTCAAAGGCCCAAGGAGTGTTTTGTATGTATTTCCCCTAAGCAGTGCAATCTGAGCAGCAGGGCTTAGGGGAATCGCAGTAAGCACTGTTGGAGCTTCTGTATAATAATAGGAATGTCCACACACTAGTCAGAACGGTAGAATCTACACGAGCCGGAGTTTAAACTGTATCCACAAGCAACATTGTGCTCACTGTGCGTCTTTGGCCTAAATGTAATAAAAAGAGCAAAATAGTAGGGATAGACCGATTATCGGCCCTTGCCGGTTATCATGCCATTTGTTTTTGGCAGTTTGCAGATTATCTGTATCTGCGTTTTATTTGCCTGATAACCGATACATGCTACTTTGGCTCGGCTCCAGCTCTGTGTCTGTCCCTCTGCTCCAGTTTCTCTCCCCCCTGAGTCTAACTTAATGTCCCGCCCACAACACTATCTGACTATCTTCTACTGGGTATTACGTTCAACGTTTCTAATTCATTCAATAATTGCTCAAAGCATTTAAACAAAGTTTTGTGTTGGAGTTTTTAACATTCCAAAATCTTAATTTTGACTTAAAGATTAATTTTCATTTTCACTATAAATGCATATCGGTTCCAAATATCGGTTATCAGTTTCATTAACTACTAATAATCAATATCGGCCTTCGACACATGGCTGCTGGTTTCCTACACCGCGCGGGACGAACATGCCCAGTGTGACTGACAGACAGCGAAGGGAAGCCAGACCAGCAGGGAGCACACGGCCCTGGAGACACAGCCACACAGTGCTAGCGTTGTTCCCGTTGCCCTTGGACTCCAAGACATTTATCCACCGGGTTTGACAGACGAGGACCCCCCCCCAAGCCAGGAGAGAGAGCGTCTCACTGGCTGAGGGAACTGTCACAGCTCAAGGGACTCTAAAGCATCAATGCAATGTAGCAAATGCAGTGTTAACATGGCCACAGCCAGGAGGGAAAAGTCAGCATCCCACTGGCTTGAAGGGAAACGTCAATCACCACCAATGCCAAATAAGGAACCACAGTTTTCCTTAATGATGTAACTGCAGCGCTATGACAAAGCTCTTTTTCTGCCAACTACCTCAGTGTGTGTGTGTGTGTGTGTGTGTGTGTGTGTGTGTGTGTGTGTGTGTGTGTGTGTGTGTGTGTGTGTGTGTGTGTCTCAGGGCGCTGGTTTTGCTGCATCCAATGTGCCGTACATCGTGTTCCTGAGTGGCGTCTGACAGCAGCTCCGTGTGCTGCCAAAGAATGTGCTTCCTGGCACTGGCCCTAACCGCCGACTGTCCTACCCACACATACACACACTTACACACAAGCACGCACGCACGCACTGATCTCTTTCCTTCTATCAAACAGACACACTATCATTTTCTTGATGTCTCCTCCTTTTCCCCTTCATAGGTATTTGTTTGAGCGAGAGAATGGCTTGGTATGTGATACACACACACACACACACACACACACAGATTCAAAAATAATCCCCCCTCAGAAACACATCTGTTTTCTGTAATTCCCTTGCCTGGGTCCAGACCCTTGAATCTGCCTACTCCACTGATTTGTGTGGCATCATGATATGAAGCAGCGGTTGAAAAAGCAATTGATCCAATCAGCGCCACAGGCCGGACTAACGCCGTCGTCAAGCTGTATCAATATCGCCCGACATTGTAGTTTGTTTTTGCTTCGCTCCGCTCTTAAAACCCGGAAAACAGTACGTTAGCATGGCATCCGGCAGATACGTTGGTCTCTAGTGATTGTTGTAGGGGAAATCGAATCCCCCTTCCCATGCATTTCGCGCAATATCATACAGAGTCAATGCAATGATGCAAATTTGCAGCGGGCAAAGCCAATAACGCAAATGGGGCGATGCAAACACTCATCATATCCATGCAAGTTTAATACATATTTTAATTTGAGCGATCAAACTCACACGAGTTACCGACAAATAACAAATAACAAATAACCCATATTACAAAAATAGACTAAAACTAACACTAAAACTAATCAAAACTAAACTAAAGCATTTTCAAAAAATAAAAACTACACTAAACTAGCAAACCCGCTTTAGAAACTAATTAAAACGGGTGCCCGGATAGCTCAGTTGGTAGAGCGGGCGCCCATATATAGAGGTTTACTCCTCGACGCAGCGGGCCGCAGGTTCAACTACGACCTGCTGCCCTTTGCTGTGCTGTCCTGTCAAAATAAAGGCCGAAAATGCCCCAAAAAATAATTTTAAAAAACTAATTAAAACTAAACTGAATTTCAAAACAAAAAGCCAACAAGAAATAGAAAAATAAAAACTAATGAAAAATTCTAAACTATAATAACCTTGCTGTGGACGTCATCTTGGGCTTTGTGGAAACACTGATCGCCATTTTTCACCATTTTATAGGCCAAACAACTAATTAATTAATTTAGAAAATAATCGACAGATTAACTGACTATGATAGTCGTTAGTTGCAGCCCTAGTCTTGAATCAAGTCTGATGAGTCATTTTTGAACCAGAAAAATAAAAGTCCCTATCGAAGAAGACTTTCTTGACTAAATGTGCAAGTTAAGAATCCGGATGAAGTAAAAGCTGAAGAATGTTTTCATTAAGCTGTCGCACCACACTTTAATACTAATTGCAGTCAGTTGTCATACAGTCCCTGTCTATGTTTGGCCTCTCCGTCTCATCTCTACAAGGTCTGACATTTTCACAATGACACGAGTGTTGGTACATAAGTGTTTTCATGTGTATTCTGTGGGCAGGAGTGACAGCTCTAATGAATGAACACATGGCTGAGTATGACGTTGCAACTCCCAGGTGAAAACCCCAAGGGTTAGAGGCAGTTGATCTGTTACCACGTTGACACACAGCACAACCAACAGCTGAGTCATAACACGACACATGAACTCTGACACTCATTAGAGTAGTTCTCTTACGGCTGCTTGGCAATGTTCAGCCTGTTCTCATGAACAGTTCTTCGTTCAAAAAGCTACGAAAAGTTAACGCACTGTAATCCGTAAGCATTCCACGTTTTATTTGCTGTATGCACCACATTAACCGCCGCTGTATAAGAACGCAGCTGGCCACGTAGGAAGGAAGTAGCGGTGGATCGGTGGGCGTTAACACACAGGACTTTCAAGCTGGAGTTCGCTTCCTGGGAGGAAAACAACAGACTTTCACCCAAGAAATGCGTGTTCCTTGGGAATGTTTTAATCCAAACCATTTCTAAACTTAACTAGTCGTTTTGGTGCCTAAACTTAACTTTTGTGGCCGCCTAACGCTCACATTTTGTGGCCTAAACTTAACCCTAATGTCCACCGAAACAACCGGCAGCTCACAGTGCTCTGTACCCGGCTCAAAGTCACCTATTCTCGGGTTAACTGAACCACCAACTACCGCTGATACAACAGAGTACCATGCGGAGCACCATGCAGAGCACCATGCAGAGCACCATGCGGAGCACCGTAGCCGGCGTCGCAGAGCTCTGTAGCAGCTAAACACATCTACTAACTGTCGCGGATACGACTGAGCTCTGACGGAGTTCTGTAGCGGCTTAAACAACTAGCAACTGGTCTCGGCGTCTTGGAGCTCGTAGCCAGCCGGCGTCACGTGACCAGCCGCCGGTATCCTAGTTTCGTAAGATAACTTACGTTTTGGTGTGCATACATTTTTTTGTTCGATATCATGCGGACCAGTTCATGAGAATGCTATGCAATGTTACTCCCACTGTTGGGTGCTATCTACTAGGGAGGAGCAGTTCAAAAAGAAAAACAGAGTTTTGCCCTCACCAGATCCTGCAGACCCTAGTCCATATCGACAGTGTTTAATGTACGGGATTGCTCCGGTGCCGCCGGAGGTTCCGTCGGATGTCCCTCATTTTCGGCCGAATGTCCATTACCTTCCGCGTTCTTTGTGTTGGCTTTTAAAACTCTGGTGGATTCATGAGTCCAATTTGAATTTTTTGTTGCACAACTAAAACAACCTTTGAACGTACACATATTCCACCAAAACAAGTTCCTTCCCGAGACTATTGTGCAGAGGCACCGTTGCTCCATCTGGTGCTTAGCACCGCCCAAGACGATTGTGATTGGTTTAAAGAAATGCCAATGAACCAGAGCACGTTTTTGTCCCATCCCGGAACGCTGTGTGGACTAGCCAGACCCTCCTCCGTATCGCTGTGGAGGAAGGTCTGGCAATGCGAGACTATGCAGACCCTAACCCAGCAATGTCCCAGCAATTTCTCGTCATTAGGTTCTCAAATGGACTCAATATATTATTTCTAATAGAAAACATAAACTGGTTTAAAATTATTTCTATGTCTGTTACTTGTGAAAACACAATACAAAAATGTATGCCTTTCTAAAATGCACGTAACAACTTGATAGCGTTCTCTGTGCTGGTACTGACACGTTTTAGGGCCTAAAAATAAGACTGGGAGCCAGAAATGGTTGAGAAGTCTACAAAGTGAGGATTATTTTTTCTTTATCAGTAAGCTGTTTACCTTTCCAGGGAAAACTAACTTTAAATCAAGCTGAAATAAAAAAATGTTTGGATTTAGCTGATCCATTCCTAAAGTAGTCGAGTACAACTCCAATAGTCCATAGTTTAATCAAGAGTCACGTCAACTTTGTCATAATTTGGAATGAGATCATTTTGATCCTTTCGTTGATGGTCTATATGTTTCGATCCTCAAATATGAATGGTTTTTTTTGCTTTATTTAACAAGGAAAAGAACTGACATCACTGTTTTGTAATTGAGCTGCAATATGGGGGGCGCTACAGCCCCACTGCACCTCTGCTAAACTGCCACCAAATCCTGTCTTTTTGATCTTAAAAAAAAAAAAAAAGATGAAGTTGAAATGTTTGCAAAAGCTACGCTCTTTCACTTTCAGGCTGTACTGAATTTATGCGCTTACCGGGTACAAGAGCATAAGTATGGAAGAGGATTAGAGCCAATGTGAAAAATGTATTTGAGTTCTGAGTTTAAAGTTAAAGTTTAAAGTCAGAATTCTGAGAATAAGAGAATAAAGTCAGAAGTGTGAATTCTGAGTTTAAAGTCAGAATTCGGAGAAACTCTGACTTTAAACTGGGTTTAAACTCAGAATTCTGACTTAATTCTCAGAATTATGACTTTATTCTATATACATTTTTCACATGTGGCACTAATCCTCCTCCGTACATAAGAAATGATAGTAACAACAACACTTTCAATTTGTCACTCTCAAACTCTACAGACGAAGTGCATGAAGCAGAGCTTCTGTAACCACAACGACTGAGAAAAATCCCCTTTATAATGGCAACATCTTTCATGCTGCAGCTTATTAAAAAAATGTATCAGCATTATACTATGAACTGCATGAGCTCCTCTGCAGGACAATGTTGCTAATAAGTGGAATAAACTTCCTCGGCGGGTAATTACGCCAATTAAAATGCAAAACACTGTACCTCCGAACGGTGTACAGTGAACGATGGGGCTCTTGAGATCATTTATAGACACATGAAAAGAGTACTACTGAAAACCGCTGCTTTAGCAATCTATGAGGATGCTTCCTCCGAACACGTGTGCACTTTGACCTGGAATCTCTCCAAGTCACACCAGCTGGACACGGGGCGGAAAAACACTCTCCGGCAGCAGAGAAGACACTTTGATCTTTAAATAACTGCCTGAAAAAAACAGCCAGCAGGCAGACAAAACAACCTCGTCACCAGTACTCACGGCTGTGTTTTTACCCAGCATGCAGTGGGAATACAAACTCCATCAGCGCTGTTATCCATGTGTTTCTCAATCTTCTCCTCTTTTTTTTTTAAATCTCCTCTCCTCGCTGCTTTTGACATCAGAGTAGCGCTATGGTTTTGCCTTGTGTGATCATGAATGAAAAGTGGAACATGACTCACAGACCTCAAAGGGTTCTAAGTAAGCCGGCGATGTGCTTACGTACATGTGTTTATGGTTGACTGGATGAATCATAGCGACGAGGCAGAGGGAGATATTGGATCTGATTGTGATTAACAATTTCTTTTTTTCACATACCATACATACAACTCGCAACATGAGCAACCACCCCCCTTCGTCAACATCACCCATCCAGACAAAAATCAAGAAAAGATGACACAGTAACTACAATATTCAAGACCAATTCAACTAAATAGTAACAAAGTAGAAAACAAACATATGTATAAATGACAACACCATAAGCCCATCACACACGTCTCTCTTCAGCACAAAGGTACTTTCCTCATTTCCTAGTGTAGACATCCGATCTGGCAAACCGTTTATATGACATTTGTTTTCAAACAGCGCCACCCTAGCCATCTCACAAGCCCACTTCTGGATTGACGGCACCCCTTCATTCTTCCATCCTCTTAAAATAATCTGTCTGGCTATTATTAAACTAGTCTGGACCCAGCTTCTTATGCACCTAGGATTGACCCATCTCCCAGAACAAATCATTTTGGGCTGAATGGAACCTGGGTCCCTGCAGTCAGACATAGGTTATCATGTATCCCGGTCCAAAAATCCTGGACCTTATCACAGGACCATAGGACATGAAGTAATTGGCCGTCCTCCATCTTACAATTGTAACAATTTGGTGTGTACGTGTATACACACACACACACACACACACACACACACATTTAAAGATAAACGGGTAGATGGAGAAGCAGAGGAGAAAATGTAATTACCTGCACTGTTCGGGCTGACTGGCGTCACTTCAAACTCCACCAGTGACTAAAAAAGAAAGCCTGAATTACATAGTGAAATCAAGTTTGTGATTGCAAAGGAAGATCAGTCAACCTCATCAACACTATTTGAACTTGAGGTGGAGGAAAGTCCCAAACGCAGTCATAGTTTCTTCTCCAAATTACAACTGAGAGCATCCACCAAAACCACGCTACGAGAAATGCAAGCAGTCCTACTGTAGCGTCCGATCTGATCTGGCTCACGCTGGCTTTTGGGCCCAGGAGAACCAATAAGAAGCAGGCAGGGCGGAGCCTCAGCGAGCTGTTAATCATATTACCCAACTTGTTGTTCCTGCAGGAGCATGGTGCAATCTGGTATCATTACAGCGGGCAGCAAAACAGGCAGGCTACAGAGCAGCTCAGAGGTGAAACCACAGGCACTGCTGTGACAACTGACACTACATTTGGATCTCAAGTGGCCCAAGCAGGCAAAGGATGTCCAATGGCAAGGAAGATGGACATAAACCACATGGTGTGTTTGTTTTGCTGCCCCCCACTAACAGGAAGCTGACACAGACAGTGGAGAGATGACAGGAAATGAGGGGAGAGAGAAATAGGGAACGGCATGAAACAAAGGTCCCTGGCCAGACTCCACCACGAGACTAACAGCGCCATGTACTCATGAACACAACCTGACACAAATACAATGTTTACACTATTTGACCACATATCTCTTGTAGTGTTAACGCAAATGCTTCCTGATGCGTCCCTGACAAGGACGTAACTGGAAAATATGTGGTCAATGCAGGACACGGTGGTAGTTTTGCCGACAGCGCACCAACGCTCTACAACTTGCCCATTTTACGAAGATGTTACGCCAAGGTCTAGGAGTGTCGGAGCGCAACATTAAAAGAAAAAAGGAACAGGAGAGTGGAAATTGAAATAATAAAGTAATTTATAACTTTGACATGAAACAATGTTATTTCACCAACACAACCAGAGCTTGACATTAGTACCTGCCAACCCGCCAAACGCGGGTAGATTTCGGCAGTGGCGGGTAATACAGTCACTCTCACTAGCCGCTTTGGCGGGTGGCATGCCTTTATATTTTAACACTGGCGGCTGGAGTACTGTGCCACTATGCTGCCGCCCAACACAGGAACACAGCTGTGACCCAGTGTGCAGCGGTAGCCCACGGCCGGAGTACGGTGGCCCGTATGGCACATCAGACTAGCAAGCCGTGGCAATTCCTTAAAATATCCCCCAGAGCTCCGTTCAGCGCGCGCACGCAACACGGCAGATGTGTCTGTACAGGTCATATACTGTATAAGGTTTAGGTTTGTAGAAGAAGTACAGAGAGAACGCGCAGCAGGACAATTTAGCAGGACATTTGGTCTGTGCGCTCCACTTCCCATCATCGAGGGCGCGTGCCGGCTGCTTAGTGACACACGAGGGCGCTCCAAATCACTTCCAACTACTTTCAACTAATCTTCTACACCCCTGCACCACCTTGCCTATGAAATAAGAAGCTACTCTTTTTGTCTGTATTTTATTCGGTTGCAAGTTTTAATACAAAAAGGAGCTTTACACACAGAGCTATATTTATCAGAGCTGAATATTTGATGACTGCATTGTTATATTTTATGCAGTCTTGATTTTGGCGTTTTCAGTGCTCACTTAAAAGGGTTGTGAATCTGGTTCTTCAAGTTATTTGTAGCACACCATAGTCAACTTTATTTAAATAAAACCGAATAAAAAGTAATTTTCCACAAAATAGCGGCTAGTGAAAATGCTGAGTGGCTAGTAGCTTTGGAAAAACACTAGCTACAGTGACTGGTGAGCAAAAAAGTTAATGTCAAGCCCTGACAATCTTATCTTAATAATTATCTATCGGAAGCTTACGTTCAGGGTGAATCAAGGCTAAAATAATAAACAGAAAATATATACAGAAGGTAGGGTAAGGTTAGCAAATAACTTAAGCAGCCGCTAAGCTAATAGGCAAACACAGAAGTCAAACAAAGAAACACATAGCACTCTAGCCACAGCTATAAAACACTAACCACCAAATTCACTACAGAATGTAACTCAACACAGTCATCACAAAGTCCAAATGGTTAACTTGAGGTCATGGGAATTATTCATTCATTAAGCATTTGACAGTGTAATCAAACATTACGACCTTTACGACGATCTTTATGTCAAGTCCAAATTGTTCCACTTTACTTAAGATCAAGGGAAATATTCATAACACAATTATATATTCAAATTTGTATATTAGGATAAACCCCTTGAGATGTATCATCTCGTTTTCGAGGGGGTCCCAATTATATCCCAATGTAAAACCTAACCACTTATGACATTTTATTGTAATGTTAACACATAAAGCTAAATAGTTTCTGTAAGTTTGATAATTAGGCCTGCTATGACATATTTAATACAGGTTAAGTTGTCTAGGTTAATGTCAAGTTGTTATAACACAATAACATAATCAAACAATGCTAACTTTGCATTAAAAGTGTCATCATTTACAGAATGACACTTAATGACAACAGTCATAAACATTCATAAAGACTCCTTCATGTTCATCGCAGGTGTCATGTCATGGTTATGACAGTGTCATGTCAGTCTCATGCACACCCCTACTTTTAGTACTGCCCATTATTTCCCATGCGCCAGTTTCTCTGCGAGCGTAATCCAGCCATAGAGAAACTTGCTGCAAATATCTGATCCATCACAGTGAACAACTCACCCCCACTATTTTTGTGAAAGTAACAATGTCTGGCAATGTTCTCAACCAAAGGTTAGAGAGCTCGCTAACAAATAAAAATAGCATCAGTGAGCTGTGTCAGTAAAATTAAACCAAGACAAACAATCAACCAATGGGGACAGCATAAAAGGAAGAACTGTGGACAGCTTAAAGGGAAGAACTGTGGACAGCATAAAGGGAAGAACTTGGTGGTTTCTTGCATTAAAAGTTACTGTCGAGGTTGTTGTTAGAATTTTATAGCTTCTTGAACACAGCAGGAGGGGTGTTAACGACGGTTCTCGCTTAAACCTTTTTTTTTTAGACCGATGCCAATATTGATATTTCAGAGTTTAAAATGTTTTATTACAACACATCAGCTGTGCAGTTGCTATCATCTTTAAAAGAAATACTAACTGCTGCCAACTGCAAGCAAATGAAGACAACAGTACTTGGCAAATAGCCGATTGAAATTGCGGCAGGGGCAACCGACAATTGGCCCCACTTGGCGTCAGTTTTGGGCGATCTGCCTTCATTGTGTTGTTGTTATGCCACACTCGGGGCACGTGACATTGCAAGTGCGGGTCTATCCCCTAATAGTGGCATCTCAAGCCAAGGGCAATTAAAACCCAATGTTAAAACTATTCTATCAGCCGCTGAGCTTAAATTATCGAATATAGGATTTTATTTTCTGTCATGGGGGTTCTTATCTGACCATCTTGAGCAGTATGCTCAAAAGAATGGCAATGGATGCAGCCTGGCACGTTGGAAATAAAAAAGGTCAGCAGCACAGTCAAGTAGTACAATTCATAGTTTATGGGCAAAATATGCAAAACCACTAATATGGTCCTTTAAAGTACAGACCCTGAACTTAACATTTGCATGTAATGAACCTAAACACACTCAAACGCACACACGCACAGTAGGTTTTTCAATTTACAGGGACTACAAGTGTGAGAATGCCCCTTAAAGTTCATAAAATGCCACTTAATTAAAAAAAAAAAATTATGGTGCAAAACCTCCGCCATGAGGAGTAGGGGGTTCCTTTTAACGCATTTCACCCGATTTACATTTTATTCTAGGGTGTTGTCAAAGTCCGTGCCGGCCGGACATTTCGAGCGAAAACACGGCAGCAGACGACGTTGGTACCATATATGGTGCGTCAACTGTCGCCAAGGGTGTGCTCAGCGGCGTAACCAAACAACACCTCGAGCTTAAAACCACATCATAACCGACCTAACAGTCCACATCAACGCAGGGGTCATATCTTGATCACTTTATGACTCGTGGAAGGTCTAGTTCGTCAGATCACGCCGGCAGGATGTGAGATGTAGAAGAAAAAAAAAGGAGCTAAGCTGAAAGGAAATGGTCTGAGGTTTCTCAGTTCTGTGTTCTTGATGCACATCTCCAACTGGACTCCATTTTTTTCTTTCTCCTGATCAGCTTCCTGTGTGTCCTCGTTAGTCAAAAACCCCTTTTTTAATAAATCCCAAGGCCCCTCTCTCCCTGATTCCTGTTCCCTCTCCTTACTAGACTTTCGCCAGCGAACGCATTGAGGTGATTTGTTTGGCGGTTTGGTAGGGTGTTAATTTAGAGAGGGAGAGAGAGAGAGAGAGAGAGAGAGAGAGAAAACACATTTGAAAGGAGGGAGAGTTTATAACGGCGTTCCTTTCTATTTTACACGTGTTGCATTCACTGTCCTTGAGCTTTATGAGTCTTGCTCCGTCCTCGAGTATGGACAGAAGTGGAGAAGTGACACAAAAACGTTCTTCGATCATGAAGCCTAATGTAACAGTGACAGTGTATGAACAACACTGCAGACTGGAGTGTCTGTTGACAGCAACAGAGGGCTGGGTTAAAATAACCTATTCTCCAGTTAACCCTTGTGTTGTCTTCCCTTCCACCATGAAATTGTTGTCCATCCAGGTCAAAAGTGAAATTGAATTTTTGGTGGGGGGGTTTTTTCAGCATTTTTTTATGCTTTTGACACTTTTTAAAAACGTTTTTGTCACTTTTTTGTACGTTTTGTTTGAAATTCATGGTCAATAGGCCTATGTCACGTAACAATTGAAGACCGGAAGAACGTCTCTGAGTGGGGATACGGCTCTTCCGGTTAGCTTTTTACAATGGCGGAGCCCGATTGATACTGCTGGACCAAGTCTCTCCGCAACCTGCCTGAAGTCACCTATGATGATGTGGTTGGGATTGTAAATGAACACTCTCAAAGTAAAAAAAAAAACATTTTGAAAACGGCAAAAAAGGCAAAAGGTACAAGACCGTGTACAGAAACTATCAGAGACTTCAATGGCAGAAGCTCGCTCTAGCTGTTTGCGGTTTCGCAGGTACGGTAAACGTTTCTATGGTAACAGTGAGTTGGACCAATCAGAGACGTTGCTGTTACGCTTAGGATTGTGGGTAGTGTAGTTTTTCTCCATTAAATCGCGGATAAAACATGTTTTCTTAAAACAAGGTTGATTTCATACAGACTTCGTTACACAACCACGTAGCTCGGGGTCAGTCTACCTCGGATGGTTTAGACATTATGGGATGGTTTAGACATTATGGCTGATAATCTAAATCCTTATGGAGAAAGGAACTGTTGACCGGAAGTTCTGATTCCCTACTCCGCATTCCGGAAGCAGGAAGTGTGACATAGACCTATAAACCTAATTTATATGACATTATACCTCATTTTTGAGTTAAAAAGGCAGAACTTATGAATTATTTTGACTAATCGTTAAGATCAGAGGATGTTGAGTGGATCACAGCCTGGTTTATGTCAAAGTTTAGTCAGGAGACGGATTTAAAATAGTTTAAACATGTTTTTCAAATGTTGAATGAATAAAACACCCAAAATTCAATGAAAGTAATCATTAATTTTACCTGCAAAGAACATTGTATGGGTTCCATACAACGTTCATCCATGCATCCATGTTATATTTGGGCATTTTGGTTCAAAGAAACCCATATTTCCCATATAACTTTGAAAACGGGTCAAATTTGACCCGAGGACAACACAAGGGTTAAAATCCACCTTTGTTTTGAGCGGTCTGATATCGATTAATAAAACCCTGAAATCGATCTTTTAATACATCCCTTTTCACCATGGATGTGGTGAATTGACCCCCTTTTTTAACCTGGTGCATTATAAAATGTATCTGAGGGTTGCTTCTTGCTACAATTTACAGCACAAGTTCTGGGTTTGTGTATGAGTGTGTGTGTGCATTGTTTCAACACTGAAGTGAACTGAAACTTCATTCATTCATCCATTCTGAATACACCGGCGTGACCAAAATCAACAATCTCATATCTCGCTGACTAAAATAAAAACCACACCGTCCTAGAGTTCTTTGGTGAAAGAGGACACATTAATGATAAATAAAGGCCCATTGATGACACATCGAGAGAGAGAAAGAAACCGAGTTGATAACGAAGGCTCATTATTTACGTGTCATTCTTTGGTTTCTGTGCAGCAGCGAGTCAGATGTCGGCTCCGCCGGTGTGGTTGAACCAGTAATTACAGGCGGGATGAGGTGAACGCCAGCTCGGCCAACCGTTGGAAATGTTCTGACAGCGGGTTTCTAACTGCGATGACAGATACTTTCATATCAAAACATGCAGTATCTAAACAAAGACCAGTTGTTCTGTTGAGACTCCTTTCCAGCAGCGGAAGAAGAAAAGTACTAATACCACACAAGTACAAAATCAGTGACACTTTACTTGAAGGTATTTACATAAGAGTGACATGGCACTGTCATGAAAACATGACACAGTCATGACACAGTCATAACTTGTCATGACAAAAACCGATTGACACTTACTAAAAGAAGCGTTATGTCATAAACGTTTATGACTTGTTTATAATGTTTATGACACGTTCATGACAGTGTCATGTCACTCTTATGTAGATACCTACATAACCCTTATATTGTGTTAGGGTCAAATTTGACCCATTTTCACATTCTGATATGTAAAAAGTGCCATTTCCTTTTTTATTGGAACAAGGCTTCACAATAGCCCCAGAAACTAGCTATTGTAACAAAAAAAAGATTTCACAATTTTAGTAAATTCTTTAAAAAATCTCTACAAAGAAAAGTAATGTATTAGTTTGCAAATATAAAGAGTGGTATATCTTAAGATAAAAAGGTCCATGGGGCCAAAAACAAACAAAGATTTAAACCAGTGTTTAAATGCAAATGAATACATAATAAGTTAGATATGAGGTTAAAAACTTTATTGGATGATAATAATAGTTTTTTGAGTATTATGGGCTGAGTTAGAATAGAATAGAATGCCTTTTATTGTCACTATACACATGTACAATGTGATTAAGAGCAACTCCTTTTCCAGTGCCAACATATACGTAAAATAAATATAACAACATGGAATAAAATTAAAAAAGGGGGGTAGGGTGCACAGTTCACAGAAGAACGCTATATATATATATATATATATATATATATATATATACATACATACATACATACAGTGTGATATGCAGTGTGTGTTATTGCGCATTATTTGAATATTGTCCAATAGTGGTGATCATATTCAATGAGTAATAGATATTGGACAATGAGAGTAATGATATTGCACAATATACAGATATTGCACAGTAATGGAATTGCACAGTATTATCAATATAATCAATACTATTAAATATTAAATATCACGTTAAATCACAGGTCAAATTTGACCTGCTAACACAGAAGATGTGCGCAGCTTTCTAACACATTACAAGGGTTAAGTAACAGTATGTAAGTATCATCAGGAAAATGTACTTAAAGTATTACAAGTAAAAGTACTCAATGCAGAAAAATCTTCACATTTTAGAAACTGGAAACGATCCAAACAGTTCTGTCAATCAACTAAGTGTTTAATGGTCCAATCATTTCAGATGGACTTGTAGGCCGTTATATTGTTGGCTAGTTCAATTTATAATAAAACATCAGATTTTATAAACTCCATGTGTTTTGTGTGCAACAATCTTCAATTTCTAAAGTAACTAAAGGTGTCAGATGAATGTAGTGGAGTAAAAATTTCAATCCAATATTTCTCAGTGGCATGAAAAGAAAAGACTCAAGTAAAGTACAAGTCACAAATTTGTACTTAAGTACAGTACTTGAGTAAATGTACTTACATAGTAGTTACAGTCCACCACTGCTTACAGAGAAACCAGAGAATGGTCCAATGAAACAGAAGAACTTCAGTGTGATTGTTCCACAAGACCACAGAGTTCCAACTACATTAACTCAAATGTAATTTCAAAATAAAAGTGCATAAATGGAGACAGATTACTCGACTCAGCTAATCGGCTGCACACTCCAAACGGCTCCGCATCTGCCTAGGGTGCAACTATCAAACTCTTATTCAGAGTTTTCAAAACGTGGACTCTCCTAAGTATGCCGCTTCAGCAAAAAAATGTACTCCATAAAATTGCTAACTTGAATCAATTCAATTCAATTAAATTTTATTTATAGTATCAAATCATAACAAGAGTTATCTCAAGACACGCAAGTTCCATTTTTAAAACCTTTTGTGTCGTTTCCAGCGTTGTGCATTCTAAAAGCAAGGCGTTGCTCTGTATTTCTTCTGAGAACAATTTGGAAAGTATGTCCTTGCATTTACAGCAACAAGTTCAAATGTGATGTGATGTTCAAATCAGATATTTCCAACACTGAAAATGTTGTGCATGATTACATTTAAACATTGGCTGCCAGTACATTTCCTGACATAGTTACAGGAAAACAATTCCCAGATCTCTCACAGCCCCTGAATAATCCTCACAAACACTTAATGTGCTGAGTGCTTCCTCGGAATCCCTAAAGTTTCCTTTTAATCAAAAATGTGGGGGTTTCTCCAGGAATTTACTTGTAATCCTAACATGGAGCCTCGCCCAGATCGGCCACGGCAGTGCGACTCCCTTTTTTATGTGTGTACTGAGGAAAAGACAAACCCTACACACACACACACACACACACACACACACACACGGCATCCTGGCCACACAAGTCGTTGCTGTTCATATAGCAACTGATTATTCATAAGCAGAAAATCGTTTGAGAAAAAAATCAATGTGTGTTCCTGTTAAATGAATTAGCCTCTTATCTAAAATGGTCATGGCCGCATGCTAATTGTGAAACTGAAAGAAACACTATGAAGACTTCCAGAAAGGGAAAACAGAGCAAGATGGAGGACGACAGACTATATATGGCATGTCCTGTTAACGAAGAGAAAGACAGTATTGCACTTTTCACATGCACCTTGTGAGTGTTTGCATGAAATAACTCAGGGACTCTAAGCAGGTTAGGACAAACACATCTCCCACGCAAGTACGTCAATACACAAAACCTTCCGCTTGGACTAATGCACAGAAACGGTTGCCTTGATGCTCCAGATATTTCACTCAGCTTTATGACTCAGTCGCAGGCTCACTCCACAATGTATATATATATATATATATATATATATATATATATATATATATATATATAATTATAATGTGTTTTAGGGATTTGAGACAAGATAAAAAAAGCATGCAGTTCTTGTGTGACCTGTGAAAATGTATTTGGTCAAAGCTTTTACTGACTCACTTATTGGTCATGACATGAAGAACTAAGTGGACAAAACTTGTTCCCATGTGCAGATTCTGATGTTTTTGAAACTTTATGAAAGAATTATATCTGAAGTCCTTAACACAGAGTATAAAAAAGCGTCTCACTTGTGTACTCTTGGGTCACACAACGTTAACAGTAGTTAGTTTATAAATACAAATTAGTTTCAAAATGTTTGACCAAAACTGACATGTGCAATGCAACCTTTTCAGTTATTTGGCAGGCATGGCTGCAGAGCACAGATGGTATTGAAAGGGGGATTTCATTATTTTTTCATTTCTTTGTGTTTTGTTGTGCATGATCATGGACCTGTAAACTCCATCCCAGGACAGTCTCTGGAACCATCCAACCAGGCTGCATCTTCACAGAAATTCTCCCAAATGAGAAATTGACATACAGTCTGAGGCTTCACGGATCATACGGACAAAAACAATTACCAATAGACTTGAAAATCAACAGAGCAAGATGGTACATCAGTCAAGTTTCTATTTTGTCATTCTTTCGTCGTGCCTCGGTTGAGTGTTTTCATATCAGTGCCGCATTACGCTACGCTCTACTTCCTGTCAATCACCTGACACCCACAGATAGAAATGAAAAGTCTTCTCCGGGATATAGTACATGGCTAAATAATTTCAGATATTCATATAAGCTTTGGACTAAGATTAAATGTTGCTTCAAGGTACACTTTAAGTTCAACAGCAATTCAATTGCTTTTCACATTACATGTGTAATGTGAAAGGTGTTGCTGGAACCTACAGAGAGTTATCACTAACTGCAGTTGCCCTCAGCTCAATGCAGCATTTTAGTGTCTTTCAGCTCATTGTTTGGGTTTTACAGCCTGCACCTTTACTGTGTTGTCACCGGCTGATAACCTCTTTAACTCACTGTAACTCACTGACACATTTGCCAGAACTGCCAGATTGCCAGTCCGCCTATGGTGGGGGGGGGGTTTAAGGGCTCCTTGGCTTAAAATAGACCCATGTTCTAGTGTTAAGTGTTTCTAGGGTTCTTGGTGTTTTTGGATTCACCCGTATGTTTATTAAAGCTCACTTTTTGTCCTGCCAACCTGCCTGTCTGGTCTCTTTCTTATGGCTCCTCCTTTTGACTCTCAAAACCGTGCAGCTTTAAATAAAAGCCTGTGACTTTGTTGTGTTTTTACAGCAGTTTCGATTGCCACTTTGTTCTTGACAGAGCGCAGTCAGCTCATATAAAGAGCTGCATGTGCCATGTACATTTCACTGTCACTTAGCATGCATACAGTGTCTGTGGACAGAGGGGTCGAGGACGGAACAAGACTCATAAAGCTCAAGGACAGTGAATGCAACACGTGTAAAATAGAAGGGAACACCGTTATAAACTTTCCCTCCTTTCAAATGTTCTCTCTCTCTCTCTCTCTCTCTCTCTCTCTCTCTCTCTCTCTCTCTCTCGACAGAGACAATAAAACCTAGTTTATTAGGAAATGGCTCATATGCGTTTCACCGGCGCCTGAACCCCTCCCCCCATACGGTTGCTATGGAAACATGCCATAAGAGGCAGTGCTTTTGACTCTCTGAGGGGACTGAGTTACCAGGAAAAACCTGTGGATCCACACCAATCAGAGAGCCAATCCAGAGAGCCAATCGTGTGGCGAGATCAGGAAGATAGAGATTAGCATGTCACATCTTTTGCATTCCATTTGACTAAGAACTTCTAGGTATGTGTGGATATGCCAATTACATGTTTTCTCTGTTTTTCAGTCATTGTTTTTCTTGAGTTTCTACCCCCCCCCCTCTTGCCATGATGACTCAGTGTCACCATAACTCAGGTTAAATGGTTCTGACAGCATAACAGCACACACAGGTCAAAGCCACCCCTAGCTCTCCGCAAAGAGGAAGTGATACAAAAATAAATAGCAGATGTCACATTACACATTACACATTAACCATTGCTGCATGTTTGGACTTTTTGCAAAAACTCCAAAAGTTAGTATCTGTAATCGGTCCTGAGCTAAATTCGGAGAAGCCATGCTGTTGTTGAATGATACAGAACATTTCCCATAGCAAAATAGGTTGTTTGTCAGTGCCTGTACCAGAACAACCTATTGGGCAATTCCAAAAACTACTCATGGTTAAAGTTTAAGTTTGGGCAACTAATGCCGACCTTACCCCAAGCTACTTTTCAAGTGATTCCACCATCACAGACTATTTTCCAATTTCTGAATGAAATCCTGAGAGTCTTGCTAGAATTGGGGTGCTCCCGTGGTCTCAATCTAAATCATGTGAACATTGTCAACAACCAATGGGTGTGCTCCCTCCAGCACCAAACAGGAAGCAGCAAACAACTAGAGCCAGTGGTGTTTATGGTTACTGTAGCGCTGCGCTAACTAAACGCAATTTTCTACCCTTCTGAAGCTCGTCATTCAACGGGAGTTTTACCGGCGGATAAACACAGACCTCCGGGTACTGGAGACATTCATCTGTATGTACGGCTAGAACATCAGCAAACTTTCCCTTAAAGTTACCAGCTAACACTAGCGGTAGCTAGCTAGCTTGGTTAAAGGAACACGCCGACTTATTGGGACTTTAGCTTATTGACCGTATCCCCCAGAGTTAGACAAGTCCATACATACACTTCTCATCTCATGTTGTAACTCTATCTGACGCCCCCACCGCTAGCCTGGTTAGCACAGATCCTGGGGGTAACCAGCTCCATCTAGCCTACTGCTCCCAATAAGTGACAAAATAACGCCAACATGTTCCTGTTTACATGTTGTGATTTGTACAGTCACAGGGTGTACAAATAACAAGGTCACATGAGACACAGCCATCTTCTAACCGTAAACAAACTGGGAACTATATTCTCAGAAAGGCGAAGCACTGCTACATCTGCTTCTTGGGCGGAGTGATTTGCTAGCAGCATCTGAAGCCCTGTGGTGAGGAGCAGAGAGTTCACCTGGAGTTCACTCAGAGTTGGAGTAATAGAGTCAACAATTACTAGATAGTAAAAGCACAGTGTCCTTGTTATTTGTACACGCTGTGACTATACAAATCACAACATGTAAACAGGAACATGTTGGCGTTATTTTGTCACTTATTGGGAGCAGTAGGCTAGTTGGAACCGGTTACCTCCAGGATCTGTGCTAGGCTAAGCTAGCGCTGGGGGCGTCAGACAGAGTTACGACACACACAGAGATGAGAAGGGTATGTATGGACTTATCTAACTCTGGGGGTTACAGTGCCTTAAGCTAAAGTCCCAATAAGTCGGCGTGTTCCTTTAAATCTTTTAAAACGAATCTAGTTGCAGTCTTTACATATTATGACAGTCTTTAACATTATATGTGAGAGGATTGTCTTTAGATGTGAGATGGTGTCAGATTGTAGTCTTTTCAAACTCTGTTCAAAGTCTTCTAGTGCAGGGGTCTTCAACCTTTTTTAAGCCAAGGACCCCTTCACTGAAACAGAGACAGAGCAGGGACCCCCTACTACATATATTTTATAAAACTAAGTTGCATAGTAAACTGGGCCTACATTAACATGTAGGGCATAGAATACTAAGCTATTCAAATAGCATAATAATTGTTGGCATGATTTTATAAATCAAGTTTTAATGTTAAACATACATGTGGCACAGTGAATCCTTAAGATGAACTAATCTGTGGGTGGCCTTAGTGACTACCTTTCCTATAGACCAGTAAGCAGTGGGGATTTTTATTTGCTAATAATATGTTGGATTGTAATGGTGGGGGAAAAAAATCAATACAGCATCGTTTCGCGATATTTTCTGTGGCAATACTGTATTGATACACAGACGCCAAGTATCGATCTATTATTATATATGCGTTGGTCAGTTTGTCTGCCTGACAATCCCATTTTGCAGCAATAAAATTAAACTTAGATGAACAAACAGAAATGTATCTTTTTAAATAAAACAGATGTTGACAAAGTTTCCTTTTGGGGACATCATTTGAAACTGGGAAACATTTTAGTTGGAAAAAAGGTAAAAAAAACATAAATATATCGCAGAATATTGCAATATGTTTAAAATCGCAATAATATCGTATCATAGCATAAGTATCATGATAATATGGTATTGTGGTGATTCTAACCCCTATTGGATTCATGTTAAGACATTTTAATTTTTGAAA